>NC_089140.1:94121255-94151255 GCF_009819655.1 Sylvia atricapilla | reverse complement strand
GACAAGTTGTTCTGTATTAAACTTACTACAGTATAACTTTGAGTTGGCCTTGTGTGCTATAAAGTCCCTGGTTAAAACACCAATTTTAAAGACTGTTTTCAATTCTCTTCTACTTTTTAAATCAAATCAAGGCAAGGCTTGGGTTTTCCAAGTAATGTATTCAGGTTGGAATTTCTTTATTTGAAAAAGTTCATGAATTCTTACCTGCTCTTTCATCAGTATGGTGCTGGTGCTTAGCAAGGATCTTGTCTGGGTCTTGCTCTATTTAAAATATGCTTTGCACAGCATGCAATTGCATTCTACATTACATGAATCTACCACAGTTTTTTTCTCTGATTGTGCCAGCTTATACTCCAGATCTTAATTTCACTGAAGGAATTTGCATAGATCCCACTTACTTCAAATATAAGAGTAAAAGCTGCAGAGGAGTCATGTTAATGCAGGCAGATTTGAGCAGAATATGATACATAGCCAACATGTTTTCTTCATGTTTCCTTTGGTTTTTACCCTCAAAGAGGCACCTGCTGCTGCAAAAGGGGCACTGAAGTAGCTCCCAAATCAGGAACATTCACTTTCTGTGCCTGCAATAGATTTTTTTTCCCCTAGTCTGTAAGTCACTACTGAAAAGCCTTTCTGAAATAAAAGAACAAACACAAGAATGATTTTTCAGGGTAATCTCTTTTTGCTGTAGCCTCTGGTAGGTGAAAGGAAAAATGCCTATGTATTTTCAAAACAAAATGAAAAAGCAACCTTTTCTGTTAAGTTTTGTATTTTAAATGGCCTTTTTTTTTTTTTTTTGCAGAGAGAGGGAATTGCCTAGCCTCAGTTTATCTTTACTAGAATATCGGTACCTCATGTGTGAGCTTGTGTTTTGTCCTTTTTGTTTTGGCAGTGTTTTTCAGTTGAAAAGAAGAGTGAACTCCCAGTACTCTGCCTTTTCCAAACCTCTAGTTTGTAGTTGTACTTATCATCAATATTGCAGGCCCTGACACTCTGCAGCACTGTCACTGTATATACTGTGAAGGCAGTAAAAATGAGCACTAATCAATCTTTCAGGGAGAAGCAATGAGCATTAGAAGGCCACTATCCTGTGACTAAACACACCCCTTTTATGGAGTGTTGGTGCTAATAAAGGACAGCTTATTACTGAGGCAGAGACCAAAGCTTGGGTGAGGTCAACCATGACTGGCAGTCATCAGTCATTCTTAATGATACTTTTTCCCGTGCTTTCTAAGGGATTCTGAGCAGAGTGCAAATCATTCGGGGTCATCCATAGTTCATGTACCCACAGATGGCAAAGGTTTTGAAAGACTTTAGTTTAAACTTGGGTGTCTTTTTTTTTAAACGTTACTCAAGTAGGCAAAAAACCTCAAACAAAACATATTTTTGCTCATTTGGAATGTTGTATTTTCTTTCACTCTAATAGATGTTTTACACACTAGAGTGCTTGTGCATTATAAAGAACTACATAAATTTATTTTTATGACGTCTGTCTTCTTTAATTATTACCTTTGATGTCTATTGGTGACTAAAGAGAGCTTAACAGGATTTCTCTCCCTTCTTAAATTTCGCAAAGTGAAACTCAGCCAGTCCCTGACAGATGTCTGTTCCTCACCTTCAGGATTATTTTATAAATCCCTTTCTGATGAGCGGAAGTGTCAAATCAAGGACAGGTCATAAAGTAAAAGTATAAACCTTTTAAAGGGAGACCTTGGTAATACATAAACATTTTGCACACTATCTGAAATTTTATGGACTTAAAAAATGATATTTTAGCAATAGGAAGGCAAAAGTTTAAACCACCAGGCAGTGTGCAAATGTTTTTAAATACACGCCATTCCCTTGCTCCTTATCTTTCTTTCTATAGTCATATTTTACATGTTTTGAGAAAATAGCTGTACTCTCTGTAGGGGCTGTCACTAAAGTTTGGGTTTCAAAGGGTCTCCCTATTTCATTTACTTTGAAATTTGTGCTCTTTTCAGTCGTTGTTTTTAAATTCCTCAATTAAGCACTCTCTGCACCACCTTGATGTTGGTGAGTGGGTATATTGCTGCTGTGATCTAGACAACTGCTGTCATATTCAGATGGTTGAGATTATCTGAGATTTTACTTGAGCGAAACTGTTAGTTTATTTCTAAAAGCTGAGGTAAACTGAATTGTTTTTTGAGTCTACTGGGAAGTCCACATCACCATGTAAGGAAATATTTTACTTTACAGTAGTACATTACTTTATAATGCAAAAATCCTGGTGGCAGGTTGGAGGGCAAGGGAATGTGTGTGGTTAAATGTATATCCATACATTTATGCATATGAATGTATAGAGACTTTAAAAATTGACATTAACTGGTGGTGTAATTTTTACAGTTACAGATGACTTGCGTTTTATTTTCCTCTTTGTATTATTGAAAAGCCAAACATGTACAGCATGTGTAAACTGAAGAATGCACTTTGGCTTGATTAACATTAAAAGCTCATTTGTTTACTGGTGTGTCTGGTGCTGGTGTACAGCACCGAGCAATATAGGATCGTGCCCCATGTAGAAACATTTAAAAGTTTCCATATTTTGTTACATAAAGTGGTAACATACTGAGGGGAAGGGCAACAAGGTAAATAGTTTTTTTAAAGGTCAGAGGAGGTTTTTTCGGCAGTGTTTTTGTGGCTAGGAAAATTGTTGATGAAGTCCTTCTTGGGTTGATGATGTGAATGTTTTCTTTCCTCTTTGGGATTTGTGTCTTTTTTGTGTCCTGCTTGAAATCTCAAGTCAGTTGTGTGATACTGATGCCTTAAGCTTTAGCTTTCAATAAATACCTACTTTATTCTCTAGCTCTGCCCAGTCTCTGTTTCAGGTCAGCCTTCCAAGGCATCAATACCATAATTAACACACCATGTCCAAGGCTTCAGCAGAGTTAGGCAAGTCATTGGTGAACCAATGTGATTGGTGCATCACTGGAAATGATGTAAAGCATATGGAAATTGCTGATTGACAAAGAAACATACAGTGTTCAAGCTGATAGCAGTGCTCATTAAGGCCTGAACTGGGAGGGGGGGGGAGGGGCCTGTTGTGCTTTTGTGAGCCCCCATCCTTGTGATGCTCTCCAGTAATTGCTGGTGAAAATACAAGTGATGCTAGAAGGCAACTTACCTGGTGCGAGGAGCCTGCACCAGCAGCTGGCTTCATGCAGGCACAGAGGTGCTCCCATGTGCAGCTCAGTACTAGATCAGGACCTGGGGCTACCATTATCAAGAAATATTCCTGTTCTGGGCTGTACATATCACAAGAGACCTTTAATTTTCAGTTACATGGAGTTCTAGATGGTGAAGAGGAGACATGTAGATGTGAGAGCATCTATACGGGGAAAAAGATGGTGAAACTCACATCCTGTCACCACTGGCTTGAGGGCCTGCAGAAAGCCTAGGCTACCCTTGTAGGTCTGCTGAACACATAGGTGTGACATTTTAGTGCTCTGTGGTGCTAGTTCTCTCCCTGGTCAGGGAACGAAAGTCACCTTTGGCATAAGTATCCATCCTGTTCCCCTGTAGGTAGAGTGTAAACAAAAAACCAGAGCTGGTCTGTGCTTGCATCTCAACAAGGTCATGTGTGAGTTCAGCCTTTCACCCAGGCATAATGCCTGGGCTTAGATACTGCATCCCTTCTCCCTCTCCTCCCCCCCCACACCCTGTACCCTCCCTGTGTTTTCAGATGTTTAGTTTTTTTCTTCCTATCTGAAATCCTTTTTTTTTTGTCTTTACAGTCTGGTTGAATAGGAATCGTTTCGTTTATGCAGCTTTGTGCTTTTTCTCTACAGCTTGTATTTGCATGAATGTGTTGCAGCCTGATGCGAGTTCATTCGATTAAATAAAATGCTTAAATTGTAATCCGTGCAAAACGATCATATTTGAAACACTTGATGTCTCGGTGAGAATCCATTTAATAGTGATCAGATTTAAATGATTTAACACAGTGGTGGTGGTGGGAGGTGGGGGAGGGAAATAGAGTTTTGAGACATTCCTGTATATAAAAAAAAAAAGATTAAACCAAATTCAGATATGTCTCTCTCTCCGCCTTCCCCCCCCTGCCCCCCTTAAGCAGTCAAAAGATATACTGTATCCCCAGTGAAAGGGTGCTTTCAATCCAGTTATCCACTTTACCCAGTCTCAGTTTCCAGAACCTTCCACACCCCCCCTGGTTAAACCACTAAGCCTTTGATTCCTTCCTGATTACACTATGCAAGACATCTATCAAACACTGTCTTATCTGTTTGTAAGGCAGCTCAGGCCTCAGATTTAAGTCATGGGTTTTGGCTACAAGTTGGAGTGTGATTAATAATTGACTAATGTAGCTTTTATTTATCACAGGCTAGCACATTTCACCATTACCGAGTTAATTTATGTTAAGTGTAAGCTGTCGCTCAATCTGTTTTTCAACTTTTTTTTTTTTTTTTTTTTTTTTTTTTTTTTTTTTTTTAATCCTACGTCTATCTTTCACTTTTTGAGAAACAAAATCCTTACACAGGGCACAGTCTTACTTGGTGCCAAAAAGTTGATTTCCTTTTCAGCGGAGCCATACATCACCAGCCCTCCCAGCTGCAGTGTCAGCCCCTGACAGAATGACATGTGTCATTTATCAAAGGGGCCAGGCCGGGCCTTGGGAAACGCACACGACAAAGCCTGAGAGAGTTCATTTCGCAGTCCCCTCCTACCCTCTGCGAGCCTCTTGCCAGGAAAGCCTGTGATGTTTCTGTCTTCGCAGCATTACTGTAAGTCCTTCAACCTTCACAGAATTAACCCTCGCTGCTGCCACTGCTGCCGCCAAACCTCCCCAGTGCCGCTGGACCTCCCTCTCCCCCAAGAGCTGCCATGCCCAGGTGCCATCCCAGCCAGCCCATGTGTGGGAATAACGTGCATTGGGCTGCTCCTTCATCCATTTACCCATTCCTCCTGGAAATAACTATTTTTTTTTCTTTTTCATAAATTCCCATATATTGTGCACTATAAGAATTAAAGTCCTACGTTTTTCTATGGCAGGACAAGGTCAAAGACATAAAGAATAAGGTAATAAAGCATTTCAGTCATGTAAAAAAGGGTAGCCACTGTCCTGTGCACAGGTAGGCATTTGTGTTCCGTGTGCAGCAGTGGGTGACACGATCAGAGCATCTTCCTTCCACCTTCCTGTATAAAATTTCCTACTGGTTATTGTGAAACCATGTGCTGAAATAAATAGAACAGGTAGTTTCTCTGTGTGGCGCTTCACAACATCTGAGCTGCATAGCACCAGTTCGGGTGAACGGAGCTGGTAGGACTCACCATGTTTCTCTTGAGACTCTATCAGCTAGAGGGGGCAAGGTGAGGAAAAGTTGATAGCATTTAACAGGGGAAAAAAATAATCTGCAAACCTCAAGGTGTCGCTTGCACTGAATAGTTTAATTTCTGTAATGTAGTTGTCTCAGTCCTGCAGCCCAGGAGATGACAAAGGAGTTAAAGCAGAAAATAATCTTCTGCCAAATGAAGAAGAGCATATTTTCAAAATATAACAACATTTCCTGAAACAAAACTTTTGTTTGCATGTGTGTGTGCACAAATGGGTTTTAAGTGGCTGAATTTTAAATCTTGATTATGTACAAAGAATTTGAGAAAGTTATTGTCTGTTCCCCTCCCCCCACCAAATCACTCTTTGTACTTTGCATAGTTCCTAGCACACTGAAGTTATTTACAGCATCAGATATCATTTAAAGAGATAGCTAAGAAGACTGTAGCCTCAGCTAGGAACTTTCCAGAAAGGAGTCCTATAAATTAGCCATCGCTCAGGAGTGGCTGTTTTCTAGTCAGGGCTGGTCCTTTCATTTGTCTACATAAGGCTAATTTATTTTTGCAGCCAGATGTGGGCTGACAGCCATCACTCAGAGCTTCCTTCCCCCACTGTTAGGAGGTCAGGAAAACAGTCACGTTTCCCATTTTACAGAATCCCCATCAACATTATTGAAGATGGATGTATCTTTAAAGCAAAGATTGATTGTGGATATCGGAGTTATGGTGTCATTTATCATAGTGAATATTATTTAGACTTGGATTGTACAAGGCTGTAACTTGAGACACAGCCAGGGGAGGGACAATCTGGAAACGAGGATCCATGAACTTTAATGGATGGATGCTTTTTCAAAGCTCCACTCACTATAGCATGATTTACTTTTCTTACAGAAAGGAAACAAGCATTTCAGTTTTAAAGGGCCAGCATGCCGTCTTGTCCTCTTTAGTGGGTCCTTCACGGAGGCATCCGTGACTTAAAGCTGGAACAATAAATAGTGGTTGTGTCTGAATGTTATTTGTATATAAGTGTTTTTATGCTAAACATATCTAGGTGCACTTGAGACAATTGTTTTTGTGGATTGCACTGGTTATGCTCTCTGTTGAAGGGGTACTGTGGCTGAAGAGTGCAAAGTATTGATTATAAGATGCAGTGATCTGAAATTTCGCAAGATCCAATAAATTGCATTACAATTGGCGTTGTTACTCTGACATGTTAGTCTCTTCTAGGAGACACAGAGCACCTAAGCTACATACTCGCTGCTTGAGGTGTCTTTTAGAAGTGGAGCATCCACTAAATTGTGCACATATCTGCTGGAGCATCAACTTTCTTGATTGCTGAGAAATGCAGCAGACCTCAACAATTGTTTGCGTACTGTGCTTACATTCCACTTTTATGTAAAATTAAGAAATGTAGATTGAGATCTTGCAGGTGGACACATGCCTCTTATTTTCAGAATATACATTTTGGAAAACTGGTTGCAACCCTGCTGGAAGTCTGAAGGCATGGCTCAGCTAAGTGCTATTTCTAATTTAGTATCACCAGCATGCCAGTATGCTTGATGAATTTATTAGAATGTTTCGTCCTTTGGAACATGGCTTTAGATCTTTTTGCAAATGAATTAACTTGAATTCAAAAAATGCTCAAGTGACTTCAGTTAAAGGGAAAAGTTCCTGAAACTGATAGTATACGTTTAGATACAGTGCAAGCATGTGTCAGACGTACTACCCCCCCATATTCTGACATCTTAGTCTCACCTTGAAACTTTCTTCCCTTAGCATTATTTTCCCAATTAATTAGTTCAGCTAACCCTCCGCTCCCCAGGTTCACCTAAAGTTGCTTATCTTCCATTTCCATCCAATTTCTGATTTTCTGATTTCCACTGGTACCTTCCATTTCCCACTGATACAGTTTTTGGAGTTTATTTGCATGCCTCTGGTCATAACTTGGGGTCCCTCGCAACCTGCCCCGCTTCAGTGGGTCATGTATCACAGTTTGGGAACTTCTGTGTCATATGACAGGATTGCACTAGACAGCAGTTTATTCATGTGGGCTGACATGTGTCTACTTAGAGGGAAGTAGTAGCATTTACCAGACTTGTCCTTGATGAAATCATCATATACTATAGTTTAAGGCAGGACTTCCCCAAGGATATACTAAGACTTGCACCAAACTGTCTTCTTGTTGTTTTTCTTTTCCTTTAAACAAAACTAAAAATCACTTTGCTGTCATAAACCAAATTCAGTACAAGAGTTTTCATATGAATAGTCAAGCTCAAGAGTTTTCAAAAAATTCAAACAATGAAAGCAATTATGAACATCTGCTTTTGAATGCATATGTATTCTGTACATAACAAACAGAGAAATCCTATTATCTAGAACAATAAAAGGAATTTCCCTTTCTGTCTGAACGCTCTCTGAGAGGAATATGGCCTTCCATTTAGAATCGTGATTTGGTGTGTTTAGTTTTTTTTTCTTTCATTAATGAGATGAAAATGAGGATATCTTCTTTTTTTCATTTTTTTTCTTTTTTTCCCCCCTCTATTTCTTGTAGCCAAGATTTCAATTTCAGGGACACTGGTATAAATCCTGGGAAATCTATTTTTACACCTGTGCAGCTGAGATCCGAATGCCTCTATGAAGGCCTGTTATATTTACTCATACATAAAAAGTATTTTTCTCTTGCTTGAGAAACATACAAAATGTCTTCAAAGAGGAAGCAGTTTATCAAATTCATATTAATCACAGCATCAATAATGTTGACCGGGGTCAAGTCATTACACTAAATATATTGTAACCATTATTAATGCATGTAGCCCAGTGCCATAGCTATGATATAAGACTGCTGTTTCCTGATTAAAAGCTGTTTGGTGATGCAGAGATTCAATACAGATTCTCCCTGCCTTGTGGTGACTGACAGTAGCTTCTGGTATTCTGCTTTCTTCTGACAGTGGAGTATATTAATATGAACACACCTTACAGAGGGGGCTACAAGAAGTGCAGAATGCAGAAAACAAAAGTGTCTAATTTCAACAGCCACAACTGTGCATCCATAAGGCAGCCAAATTTATCATGGCACATTATGGAGTGCAGCAAATGTCATGAAAACCATTGTTTTTTAATTTTTTTTTCCCTGAGAGTCTGAATGAGGTGATTTATGGTAGTTATCCATCTTAAGGGTCATCCATCAACTTTTAGTTGCTAGGCAATCAAACCAACAGCTGTTTGCTTTGAATCAAGTTGAAAAGTTGTCAGTCATCACATGCAGGTATGACCTTAGTGGTTAAAAACATTATCATGCATGTAAAATTAAAGAGACAAAGTCCTTGTTCTCTCTCTCCCATAGCCTGGCTTATTACTTTCCATGAGCAACATAGGTAACACTAGCCCCAAAGCTTTTATTTAAGGCAACATTTTAGATCATGGTGCCATGTATGTTGGTCATTGCATCTCAAAAATATTTGTGTGCTCTAGTAAAAGTCTTGGTAGAGAAACAGTTTGTAGCAAGGCAGATAAATGTCAAGTTAACTAAAATAGAACTTTTTGAACTCAATCTCATTGGCACATTTAGAACCAAGGGTAGATCTTGGGCAAAAAACCCTGTTGTATAAGGCTACAGTTTGGCTGAATAGGTGCACATCTTGCTGCTGGGGTAGTTAATGGTGCAATATTTAGTGTTAAAAATGCTAGCTCTTACTGGGTGGAGCTCTGAGAAGCCTGATCTAGTGAAAGGAGTCCCAGCCCATGGCAGAGAGGTTGGAACTAGATCGTCTTTAAGGCCCCTTCCAACCCAAACCATTCTATGAATTTGTGATTCTATGATTCTGCTGTTTTACTGTGTCCCCTTAGAGTGTGTCTAGAGGACACAGTGATGAAGCCTCCTGAATTCTGTGTACACTCTCCCACTATGTTTGTTACTATGAACAGACCAATATCACTTGTAGTTTGGAGACGTTTGACAGTGAAAGAACTACCTGGTTGTAATATGAGAACATGAATGTATTTCCGTTCCTTGTTTCTGTTCTTCTGTTGAAATCGCTTGCGGGCAGTTCTTTTGATTACCATTTGGTTCCACTGACCGCCATTCCCTGTTAAACAACTTCAAAATGATTGACATATAAAGTGAGCTAGATTCTGCAAGAGATTCTAGAAAATACAGAAGAAGATTGGAGGTAAATTGTTGAGAAGACGACAATGCATGTTATTTCAATAAACTATACAGTTGCCAACTTGCTGTTAGTTCCTGATACTTGGAAATCGCATGCATCTCCAGTGCTGTAATCTTGAGCCACAAAACTGCTGGCAGATTGACAGAGATGTAGCAAATGGTCAGAAATGCTCTGTGCAGAAGTGGAAAGGGGAAGGGGAGTGAGCCGTTTTTGGGAAAAAGCTGCCTTTGTGCCATTTTTTACCAAATGTAGCCAGAGGACTACCTTTATCTATTAATTGAATGTTTCAAAAAACTCAAATATGAGTTGCAGCTGTTGAGATGGAAATGTTCTGCAGAGAAGATATTTGTTGCCATGGGTTTTTCTGAGACCTCAGGCCTTTCTTCAGGAAGGTGTGTCTTACCTCTCTGTTAATTCCCACACTTGCAAACCTGAGGCCAGTCCTGGTGAAGATGACACATGGTAGTTGCTGATAAATCTTACTTTCCCGAGACAGTATATCTTCCTCTGCTAACCTGAGCGAAACAGTAATTGTCTTGTCTGCACAGGGATTCTGCTGTGCACTAACTAATCACGGTAAGAAAAGACTCTGTCCTCATTTTGATAAATCTTTTATAATATTTCAGATTTTATTTACATAATTACCCAATTTTCTTTGTCCCCTTAACGCCTTTGACTTTCATTTGTGTATAAATTTGGCTGTGCACCTATTTAGATGTCAGTGAAGCTAATAGTGAACAATCCTGTGCCCTTGAAACTACCGTGTCATCTGTGCGGGCTCTTGCGTGGGCTTCCAATCACGTAACATCTGAGCACCTTCCAAGTGTTAATGTAAAATATATGTGCAAAATACTCCTTGTAGTGAATGCACTGATGGGTGATAACCATTTTCATAACATCCTTGCCGTCGTATTTTCACTTATCATGTGGCTCACACCAGGTGGCTTGTTAGCAGTTGCTAATGAGTTTGTTGGAGTGTGGGAGGTTCCCAGGTTGAGAGCTACACTTGAAGTTTTGCTCCCTCACTTGGGCTGTTTCCAAGACTTGTGTGTGTATTCCTAATGTTATTTCAAAACACTTCTAGCACTTAATTTTGTTCTTCACAGAAATATAGATGCAGCAAATGTGTGAACCAAAGCTTATCATGATGTATCTATTTCTATTTGTCCCTTAAAAAAAAGCCCTAATACTCTTTCTTCCCATCACAGTATTATTTTCCGTATGTCTTCTCAGTGAAATAGATTAGTAACGCTGTAAGTCCTAAACGAGTCTCCTGACATTTTTGACTCCCTTCCATTTACAGCAAGCAAAACCTTCTTTTTTACTCTATTTTTTTAAGATAGTAACTACTTTAGCTGTAGAGGGAGAAAGTTGATGTTGGTTTTACAGGAAATTTAAGGAGAAAATGATCACTTTGGGACAGATAGTAGTACCCTGTCAAGTATTATTCCATCTGCGAGAAAATAGTGAAACTCATAGTGGGAAAAGGTGGCAGAATCAGGCTGTTTGATCAGGTTTAATCTATGAAGTGCCTCACCTACTCCTTTAACCTTTTGTAGAGCTCAGTATGTAATCCACCTGTCCACATCACCAGAGGGACAAAATGAAGAATTTAGACTGCTATTGAACAGAATGAATTTCCATAGTGGATCAACCTAATGTTACAGTGATGACACGTGGTAATTTGATAGTTACCACATAATAACAGGAACAATGCAGCACATACAGTACTGGGAAACTCCATTGGATGCAACAGTAATTACATGGCAACTCACTGACTGTTAACACTTTGTCGTCTGATTACTGAGCACTTAAACTGTGTCAGTGATGTAGTTAGCACAGGTGGTTTTGTGGCTGAGGTATATCCAGTAAACTGTACTTATTCTTTTTTTTTTTGACTCCTTGGTCTCTATATTTATGGAGCGGTTTTATCTTGTGTAATATGAAGAATTTTTTTATCAACCTGCAGAATCATGCCTCTGTTCTTCTGAATTTTAGTGCTCTCCAGAGCTAGTGGGTTTGCTTTACTGATGCATTCCTGGAAAGATTAAAAAAAAAAAAAAAAAAAAAAAAGAAACTCAAACAATTTTCCAAAATTAGCCCTCTAGCCCTATGCTCATGTATATCTGGCAGTCCTGCTGGTGTCTACTGCATTTATTTGTGCTGAAACGGAATCTTAGAATAAAATTCATGTTCAAGTGTTAAGAATGTGATTGAGTAATATAGTGGGAGTGGCTTTGTATTCAAGACAAATGGAGAATCAGATACACTCAGATGGTTTTGCATGGTTTAATTGAGTTAAAGGCAGGAGATTATATGAGCATTTGAATTCCATGTTTCTAAAGAGTCTTTGGGTTTGTATATAGATTATATTTATATATATCTATAGAATTGCTTTTGTGACTTTTGGTTAGAGAAACAAGCATTTTGTTGTCTAAAGACTCTGAGTCAAGATCAGAACCTGTTCAGTTAGAGGCTGTTTAGATACACTGAGCACAGACTCCTCCCCCAAAGGAGACAGTCATGATGAAGGAGCAAAAAGTAAGGAGAGACATCATAAAGGTGAAGTCTTGTCTGTAGAGCTAGGAGTATAGTCTACAGGCTATGATGCATTCTTCAGTGCTCTGTCCTTTAAAAAAAATCACACATATCCCTCAAGACTAGGAAACTTCCAGCTAACTTATATTTCCATAATGAGCTGCTTTTTCCCCATTCTCTCTTGTAAAGTTTTGCACTTGCAGGTGTTCTTTTACAGGCAGTATGTAGCATATATTTAATATTGTATTTTTTAAGTGACATTATACTTAAAGAGTATTTGTTAATTTGAACTTTTGATTTGCACTATTAGGGATCAAGTAGACAGAATAAAAACTTGGATGATCAAAGAAACATGTAATCTAATCTATTATGTACCTGGAACACAGCTAAATTTTAAATATTATTTTTTTCCTTTTTTTTTTTTCCTTAAGTAATCAGCAGCATCTCCTTTTAAGAGGTTCCCAAATTCTGGTAGATCCTGATGAAGTACAGTTCACTTCCTCAAGTGAATGGCCCAGTTCCTCAGAGTAACTGTTCTGTTTACATGTAGAAAGCACTCCTTCAGATGCTGTACTTCCTAGTAAACTTTTGCTTAGATCAGATACATCAGATCAAGGTTTGTGCCTTTGTACTGTATTTTCTATACAGAAAGAACACACAGAAAGAAAACATTAGTATGTAGAAAAAGGACTGAATCAGGAGCATCCCTGCAATGTTTTCTACTTTAAAAAAGAATTTAATATAGCCCTTTGATTCCTCTTAGAGAGGGTTTCTAGACTGGAGAACACTATATGCAGCAGTTCCAGAGAAAATTCAGCAAAATGTACAGTGTCTGTAATCTTCCTCAGCACAATGCCACCCTGCATTGTGCTAGAAAGATACCCATCTTTCTATGGCTTTGTATTTTATAAGCATTTTTCAAAGGGCCTGTGAGTTTACAGCAGTGCTAGTGCTGTGATACTTCTGCAGTGACCAGAAATACAGCAAACATGACTGCAAAAATTTGTTATTACCACCACTGTTCTGCTGCTGCCCTTCTGCTGAAGGCCACCACTCCCACAGCTGTGGACATTACCGCTTCCAGCATCAGTGAGAACACATCAGCATTCCTCAGCTGCTTCTTTGTTCTGTAAACTTCCCAGTCTGGCCATCTGGGAACCACTCTAGCATTTGCACTCATCACCTGAGTTTGCAGCTACACACTCCACGCTCACAGAGTCAGACCAGATTTCTCGACTGGCTCGAGCCTGGATTTCCTATAGCAAAGTCTCAGACATCCAAATCCTTGACATAATTCAATCACAGTGCCATAACTAAAGAACAAAATAACAGCTTGAGCTGGGTGCCTCTGAGGAGGGGCCCTAGACAAAGAAAACCCAGGGCTTTTATACCCTTACAGTGTAAGTGTGCGAAGTCTGGGGTGCTCAGCCCCTGCTGTGTCTTTGAGTGTTCCATTCACCTGGTTGGGACACAGGTCCCTGTGCCCTTGGTTAGGCAGAGGCTTGGCATTTCACATCCACTTGCCAGGGACTTCGATCACCCAGAGCTCAACCTGCAGCAGCTTGCACTGCAGCTGCACACCCAGCTACCTGCACTAAATATGTCCTTCAACATCTGTACAGTCTCAGCTTCATAGTGTGAATCTGCTTTCACTGACAGTCTACACCAGGTGCAGCTAGGCTTGTTGTTAGAAGAGCAGAAGAAGAGCTTGTTGCTAAAGAGCAGAACTTTAGCTAGCCCTCTTTTCCAAAACTAAATTCAGTTCCTTGTAAGTGCTTTGTGCCTAAACACCAGTGTGGCTGCTGTACTAGTGTACAGTGAATTTTTTTTTTTTTTTTGCTTGGCACCACCAAGAACAGCCTGGTTCCATCCTTCTGACATCCTCCCTTCATATTCTTATAGACATTGATAAGGTTCTCTCAGTCATCTCTTCTTGAGCCTGAACAGGCCCAGCTCCCTCAGAAGCTTTCCTTGTAAATAGAGATGATCCAGTCTCTTGATCAACTTTGTTGCCTTCCACGGGAGCTGCTCCAGGAGTTCCATGTCTCTCTTGCATTGAGGAGCCCAGAACTGGACACAGCACTCCAAATGTCACCTTACTAGGGCTGAGTAGAGGGGTGGGATCACCTCTCTTGAACTGCTAGCAAAGCTCTTCTTAATGCACCCCAGGACACCATAGGCCTTGTTGACCACAAGGGCACTGCTGGCTCGTGGACATCTTGTTGTCCACCAGGGCTTCCAAGTCCTTCTCTGTAGACTTGCCTCCCAGCAGGTCAGTCCCCAGTCTGAGCTGGTGTGTGTGGGCATTCCTCCAAAGGTGCAGGACCCTCTGTTTGCCTTCGTTGAATTTCAGACAGTTCTTCTCTGTCCATCTCTCCAATCTGCTGAAGTTTTTTTAAGGCCTGCATGGAAATCTATTCCTGAAATCTAAGAATGGTTTTCCTTTCAAAATAAAATTATTTGGATTTTCCCTAAACCAACTTTTCTCTCTAAGCTCTTGATTCAGTAGCACTGAGGATCTGCTGCATTGCTACTCTTTCTGCCACCTAACTTTTTTAGTGGGATGCTGAGGCATACAATTGCATCTACATTTTCAAGGATGCAGTAATGGGTGAGTAAGCTACAAAAGGGAAAGGTGGGTACAAGTGTAGCTGTGTGGCAGAAAATGGATTGGAGAGTGTTCACGGTTTAATCCTGATGTAACCTCAGACTCAATGTCTAAGTTTAGGTTAAGTTTTTCCTGTCATATATTCCTGTCAGAAATTTCATATATAAGAAAACAGCCCCAATTATTCCATTTAGACGTAGTGTTTTTGTTTTCCAGTGGTTATGCTCTTCTCAAAACAGCTGAAAAAAGTTCCCCAAAAGCCTAGGCGAAACTTATGTGATTTCACATGCATAAACAGAAATTATGTTTTTGTAATATATTTACATGAGGCCCTTTTTATTATTTTTTGAAAGTCCATAACTTGGTCTCCCATTTTCCTCTTTTAACTAGCCTTTCCTAGGAGTAACTTCAGTTTTTTTATGAGTCTTGTAAATGATGAACAAGTGGATAAAACAAGCAAACAATTCTCCAAGAACCCTTTTTTAAATAATAATAAACATGATGCAGGAAGAGAACACTTTTTTCATCTTTTTTCATTTTTTGTCTGTGCTTCTGGGGCATATTATCTAGCCTGAGAAAAGCTTGTGAGTGTGTGTGTGTGTTTATTTATGTATAAACAAACTTGTGAGTAAAATTGTGTAGGGTGGTAGTAAAACGTCTGCTTAGTTCAGTGTTTCATGAAGCACAAGGCCAAAAGTGGAATGATTCTACTCCTTGAGAAAGGTGTTTGTATATAACCACATGTATCTTAGGGACGTTTGATTGCATTTTGATTTTTTTCTTTTTTTTTTTTTTTTAATGCTTGTGCAGGGTGTAATGGGGGAAAAAAATTTCCATCATTCTTATTTTCTTCTGAAGAGGCTCTGCTGCCACAAGCCATGTCGATTTCAGGCCTCTTCCTCAAGTTTTCTGCAACTGCTGTTTGCCTGAGAAAATCATGACATTTATGAACTTGATTCCTTGAGGCTATGCATATGCAATTTGAGGTGCCTCATTTTCAGCCAATGGATTCATGGCTGCATCAGTGTCAAACCAGTGGAAGTGCGAACAGAATCAGATTTACAGGATCTTTGAACTCCTTGGTGATTAATGAAATTCTTAATTCTAAAAGTGTGACAGGAGGATAATCTTGACAATATTTCCCCCTGCTTTCTATGGGTAGAAGGATTTGAAGCTGACAGTGGGAGTTGGGGGTCCTGACCTGTTCCATTACGGTGATTCACTTGTTCGGGCTGGAATCTCCCATGTAAATCCCTCCTCATTTCCCACATGCACCTGTACCTCATGCTTCTGTAGCTGGAGGAGATAGTCATGCTAGAGAGTTAAATTGTACTTCCACCACTCAAAGTCTGGCCAAGAACCAGCATATTCCCTTATTTTAAGCTAGTCCTGAAGGAACAGTGCCAATTCCCAATGCCTTCAACATTGCTCTGAAGGCTGGGAATTAAAAGAACTGAACTCTGTTTCTGTGTGCCTTAGCTTTTGCGCTTATAAAATTAAGTTAGCAGCAGTTGACTTTCTCTGCATTAAAAATTTTGTGATTTACTTACAAAAGAGCACAATACAATAGGCAAGATGAGGATCTTCTAACAACATGGAGTGGCTGATGAATACAGGAACGTGGTCTCAGTTTTGCTGTTTGCCTTTTTTTTCCCTATAAACCTCAGTGTGGAAGGAGACAGTGACAATACAGTTCTTTCTTCTAGTAACTGCTCTATGTACCATACTGTTAGAGATAACATGTAGTTTTTAGACAGACATGGCAAGATGTCTGATTACACACAAGCTCATCTCCATGGCTGAGAGTTTAGATTCCTGAGTAAAAGTTAGACAGTTACCAAGGTGGGCCTGGTCCTTTGTTGGTAATGGTTGGTAATACGGGTTTTGGACTTTTTTTTTTAGAAACTTGTGGCTATGTCTTTTATTACATGCATTATGACCAGCCATGCAACTGGGACTCTCAGGGCTCTTTGTGATTTGGAGTTAGTGAAAACGAGCGAGTACAAACTGCAATTAATAAGTTGTGAAGAGACTGATTGTTGCGACTGAAATGGTGAACTGATGCAGTTACCCAAAAAAGATTGGGAAGCAGTGACCTAACTATCACCCCATGGAGAATGAGGCTGGTCTTAAATTTGTGAAATATCCCTGTTTTACAACACTGACTATAAGAAAGAATTCTGTTAAAAGTTAATGAAGGAGTTCCAATGGAACCCTATTAGATTCTTCCACCATTAAATGACTGATACAGACTTTTAATGGATGTTTTAACTAGGCATTGTTATCAAAAGGACTATTGCACAAATTAAAACCAGGCCCATAATCAGTGAAGAGAAGCTGGATTTACTCCTCTGCCTTTGGCATGGGGGATTCTGTGTGCATTTGTGTGTACAAGTAAAGGAATGGAGAAAATGGTGAAGGAGAGGAAAATGGTGGAAATAGTAATTAGAAAAGAGAAAGGGAACATTTACCTTTTCAGAAATATACAAAAGTTTTCCAATGAAAGTATTATATGGGCAAAGTAGGTGAGATACACTGAGATTTTATCTATTGAGCAAATTTGGGAAAAGATTTTGTGATCTACTGGGTGTCCCGAACTTCCTTTAAATAGAGTAGAGGGATGGTCTTGCTTCTGAAAAATCTCGGACATCATAAACTCATCTAGTGCAGTTCTGATCCTAGGCAGGCTGAATCATCTGTAAATTCTGAATATAAGGCCACGTTTTTGTGCACCTGCAAAAAAAGTGGTTGTAGTAGAGTCAATGTAAATTGATTTGGAGCTGTCTCCTGTCTCTTGTTATGATGGCAATATGAAGTGTTTATATGAAGAGTAGAGGATTTGACATTCTGTTTCAAACTCAGATGTTGGCTTGGTGTTGTGATATTTTAAAGTTTTCTTTTAAAAAGCATCAGGGAAAGAGTTTGCTGTCTCTGAAGTTAAAGCCTGTGAAATTCTGGTTTCTGACATTCTTTTGCTTTCCCATGCAGAGTGCATGCCTTTCTGTGGTGCCCCTGCCATGACCCCCTCTCTAACCTGGATAGATTACCCATGAGGGGTCATTTGGTTTCCATCCTTGTGTAGCCACGGCCATCTCATTTAAAGGGACCCTGCCACATAGTTCTTTAAGCCCCCTCTGTGATACAGTGACAGTTATATATTCTGTTAGCAGATGTCATCTAAGTTATTTCCCCCATCCTTCCAGTGAGTGAAAGCTCTGTCAAAAAAACCCCAAAACAGCTCAAAAGGAAAACAGAGCAAGGTAGATCATTGCTGTCACTCCATGTCCCATGAGCAAACAAACAGTGTGCGTATGTGGGGCAGTTGCTGTGTGTTTGCATAGATGTCTTTATGCAGGGGAAGTAAAAAAGTAACATGTTTTGCTGTTCAGCCAGAGCCAGCTATATTTGTATCATGTTTACTTCAGGACAGTCATGGTGATATTTGTTTTTCACAAATGAGTTTTCATTTCTTTTCCTTGTTGCTACGAGGCCCTGGATTTTACTTATCTAAATACTTCCCATTGAGGTGCTTTAGTACCTCACAAAGTGCTCTTTCTGGCCTACTTAAATATGGGACATTATCATGATAGATTGTTTCCTCCTGCTCCCTGATGCCTTCCAGCGTATTGCCAGTTTCTAGCAAATCTTCTGGTGCATGCTGCAGACAAGAGGAAGGTTCAAACCTGGTGATGGCCCCCTTGGAGACCTTGGCATCTGGCCTGCTTGAGTGTCACTGGCTTCTAGAAAAGACTGTCAGTTATACACAAATGGTTTCAAACACATTTTATTTTGTGACGTGGCTTATTGACCAGCAGAATAAGAACATCTGAGCCTTTTTCTCTCACTTGTAGTAAAAACTTCAGACTTGGCATAAACTGCAGTTTTTTTGGAGAAGGGCAGATCTAGATCTTTCCTCTCTAAGGCACTGAACTGGTTTAATTGAAAGAACAATTTGATTTGCTGCTGTAGCTGCTGGTACAATGAAATAGCTTGGAATGCTAGCAAATTTTTACTTCTCTCACCCAAAGCAAGGATTTAATACTGGCAGGTGAACCTGTGAAGGCTGCTATCAAGTATACAGAGACAATAACTGTCTTGGAGGTGGAACTTTGTCAATATTTTTTGCCTTGGGCCAAAAAACATTCACAATAATGGAGTGCTAAAGCCCTGCTCAGAAATGTTGCAGTTAGGAAAAGGGGAATTTATTCCAAGTTTTAGAGTGCAGTATTTTGGTAGGATGTGTGGTTTCTTAATCATCCTTATGTTGAAGCATCAACCATCAAGACATCTGGGGGACACCCAAAGGTTTGCTTCTTGCTCAGTAAGAGCTGTCCTTATACTTAAGGTCATACAAAGCTGGCTACATGACTGCTCTTAACATGCGTGTTGTCATGCATGTTTGAACTAAAGTCTCTTCTTGTGCTCTGAAACCTGAGCAGAGGAATTACTTTAAAGTTGTTTTGAAATGTCCATAGTGGGACAGGGGAGAGAAAGTTCCAAATTACAATGCTGAGAAATTGAATAGATGTTTACAATCTACTTTGCTTGTTTCTTTCTGAAATGATTATGAGATGATAATCATAAAATGATTGGGAGAAGAGATAATAGAAGCCTCTTGGGATTGTTCATATAATGTGAGTATTTTATAGCGTCATAAATAGCAAGCCAACTAAGCTCTTATAAACTTATTTTATTAATGCACATTGATTTATAATTATAATTATTAAGCCCGGAATGCAGACAAATGCATGCTGTTTGGAAACAGGTAAACAATTAAAGAAGTAGCTATCAGAGGCAATGGGCAAAAGCAGGCAAGAGGGAGGGAACTCTGTACTCTGGAGTTTGCCAGCCCCAAGCCTGACTTTCTCCTGTCTAATGTTGTGATAGACTATGCAAAATGCTGCATCTTCCCCTTTACCTGTATTTGAAAATGAAGATTAACAATATGAGGCAACATATCTTTTGAAAAAGTTGTCAGGTGCAGGGATCTAGGGGTTTTTTGGCATTGGTGGGACTTTTTGTACTGTGCAAGTGCAGAAAGACTTTGGTTTGGTAAGTCATGCAGGAAAATCTCTTCATTGATCCAAGCTCTGGCAGTAAACTAAAGTCTGGCACTGCCAGCTTTTTAGCCATATCTTTGATGCCAGTTTATAAATGCAGAAGTAAACAAAAAGGCACCGTGTTAGTTTCAGCTGTTACAAATAATCAGCAAATAAATACCAGTAGATGATGTTTTCTAAATTAAAAATACTCAAAACCCCAAACAACCAAACAAAAAAATTCCCACCCCAAAACTAAAATATACCTTTAAACCCCAATCTTTATTTTCCTTAAGCCTTTTAAGGCAGAATTAAAATAGTTTGAGGTTAGGTGACTGTATTTTCTTAAAGGCAGGAAAAGTTAACACTCTAAAACAACATTCTCTTCATGATACATTATTTTTACTGAGTTCCAGCACTTGAAATTCTTTCAAATGTAAGCTTATACTCCGAAAGCATCATTGGAACAAGATATTTAGTTTACTAAATGTAAATAAATGTTTGTTTTATCTTTCAAATATCTTAGGAAGTTGTAGCTTTCTGTAATTATCTCTAATATTTTGGGGTGTCCAGTCCTCATTTTGTGTGGTTTCCCATGTTGTTGATGAGGCTCGGGTCTTTTTTTTTGGGACTGTGAACCCATCTGTGTGTGTTCCTCTGATGTGGACTTGAGTCCTTGACATATGCATGCCAGACAGACAATAACTTAATTACTCAAGGGTTAAGAATATACCTTTCTTAAAGTATGTGAGTATTCCCAGGGCATTTTAAAATTTTTTCTAGATTTTAAGTAATGAATTGGCTTGAAATCTGCACCCTTAAATCTCAGATTTGTATTTGTAGATTGATTGCAGGAAAGGAAGATCCTGACCATGAGTGGCAGTCAGCTCTCTGATACACAGAGGAAGCTTATTCCAGAACTCGATGGTGTTTTCCTATGAATGAACAGGTATTATGGTGTAAGGAGCTTGGATATGTCAATCCAACCAGATTCTGGTGGCTGCTTAAGGCTGTAGGAAACATCTGGATGTCTTTTGGCTGTAAGTTCAGTCCCACCCAAAGAGTCAAGAAGTGCATTTTATTAGCTATCCAAGGTTTTCTAGTTTAAAGGTGCCTAAGTGTTTGCCACAGATCTTTCACCATAGATCCAGTATTTTTTTTATTTCTTAAGTAATAGAATAGCCACTAAATGCAATGTTGTATTTTTCTTCAGATAGGTAAAACCAAGTAATGAAATTCATATTTTATTTTCCATTACAGCTGCAAATTAGTGGCATGTATATATATAGCATTTTTTGTAAGCAGATTTGGGATTAAAATGGTTTTTGCAGGTAATTTGCTTATTTACTGTTTGCCAGCTAAGTAAGAATATTCATATCAATACTGATGAAAAATGAGTATCCTCTGTGGTTTCACGACCTCTTGTTTTACTATTCTAACATACTCTCTGTTTAAGTAAATTCATGTGTGGCTCAGAAAAAACAAGCTCTCATGGATTTGTATTTTGCCATTCACACACTTGGTAATTTTTAGGAAAAGACCAAACAGCAAGAGGTAAAGCCTCGATGTCTCCCCTCACATTTTAGCGAAGATTTAACAGCAGGATGACATAGTGAGTAAGGGCCTTCTTCTGTGATTTGCTCAGTACCTCCTATGATTTACCCTGGGTGCCAATAAGGGCAGGCAGTATTTAGCAGAGGGTCTGCATCCTGTGGTAGAAGCAGGTCCTAAGAGTTTTATGAGGCACACAGTGAAACAGCAACAAAAGTAATCTGAAAATTCCCACACTTCTCCAAATAAAAGGAGCAATTTTTTTTTTTTTCTCGGGGTTTTTTTTTGGTGTCCTTTGCCTTTTTGTTTGTTTGTTTTTAGATTGCTGTAGCTGATGTACGTGCTACTTAACTGTATCGAACAGCGCCGTGTAAGGCACTCGCCATCGCTGGGGAGCTCGGGATGTGCTGCCACAGCACTCATCTTAGTGAAGCACATGCCAGTGCAGGCTGGATGAGAACTTGCTGTGCCCCTGCAGTGGGTGGGAAAACTGGTAACACCTGTCAGGCCCCTCTCCTTCACCTGTAACTTCAAAATTTTTTTTCCCCCTACATTGCCAGTGCCCGTATTCTGCACCAAGGAGTACATAGATGCCAAGATGGAATTATTAAAATGAAACAGTATTTGAGCTTTTCAAGCACGAACTAACAAGTGATGAAAACACTTTTTCTGCTCATTTCCTTTAATGGTCTCCACAACTCACTCAAACTAAAATAATTGTGAAAAAATCTAACATTTTCTTTGGAATAAAGAGGTGATTTTCCTCTTTCTCCTCTCTTCTTTCACACAGATGATTTTAAACATCTAGGTCTAGACAGCTCTGATGAAAGCTGTTTCTCAAATGTTTGTATGCCACTGATTTTACATTATTAGATCTCTTATCCTCTAACCTTGTATCTTTTTTTGTTTTTTCAGCCTGGCTAGGGGAATAGTTGCTGGATCAAAAAGATGCAAGTAGTGGGCCAAATTCTTTCCTCTCCTACACCCATCTGAGTATTTATACATGAGTTTGAACTTGTTTTAGTGAATATAGAATTAAATTTTGCCTTGATCTGTTTTATTTCATGCACTTAGTTTTGTCAAAGTATACTGCATTTATGCACAGATGTTTGTTATCATAGCAGTAATTTTTCTTCTTTGTTGGTTTTGGTAGCTCTAGGAACATTTGCCTGTACAGGGACAGCTTGCTCCTGCTGTTTCTCCTGCACTTTTCCAGATACCAAGTCACACGAGAAAACAAATCACAGTGTATTTGTGTGGTGCTACGTTTTGGTTAGCTATTGATGTGCTTTCCACAGGTGTTCTAAATGAGAAAAAGTGTGACTAAACTGAAGCATCAGAGGTCATACAGAGGGGATAGTGATGTCTGGCCATAATGCTAACAATAGTAATACTTACCTGGAACACAGTAAATGGGAATTTAGTGAGGAGTGCTCTTTGTCTGTTTAGATGTCTCATCAGGATTGGGATTTGTCTTCTTATTAAGTCATGGCTACACTACAAAAGTGTTCAAGAATTCATGTTCTCCCTGCTATTTGATTATAGTGCCCATAAACCTCTTAAAATCATCACCTGCTGTAAAGTCAGTGAAAAATGAAGACAGAATTAAAGAAAACCCCGAGTTCTTTCAGCAGTTCATGACTGGCTCCAACATCATCTACAAAAAGGCTCACATATTCATCTATCCAAAAGAACGATACTTCCTTGGATAAGCACATACATGTGCTATGCCTTTCTTATGTTCAAGAAAAGATGACGGGTCTGATTCAGAACCTTTTGCCTGCCTGAGCTTTGCCTGTATAATCAATGGGGAAGTGAAACCTTCTTAAATGGAATTAATTTCCAGATTTTTCTTTGCTGTTATTGACAAATATTTTGTCATTAATATATAACAGGGTTTAAAATGAAATAAAATGCATGAAATTATAGCCAAGGCATTTTTTGGTAAACATAATAGCATTTTAATGCTAATCTGAAGCAATTAAAGGCCAGATCTCAAACAGATGAAAGCATTCTATGTCTCCAGTGTTAGAAGACAAGTTAGTTGAAAATGATTTCTGAAAAAGCCACAAGCTATTGATTTGTGTTATTTGTGAGGATGGTTATTATGAGCATCTTAAATGCTATTCCGTTTTCCTGTCCTTAAAGCAAACACACAAGCAAAACCACAGACAATATGCAGGAACTTGCTGCTGCTTTCACTTGACAATGGTGTTTCATTGCTGCCTTTTTGTGGTTAGAATAACTGAGTTGAGGGTAATGGCACATAAAATAAAAGCTATGAAAGGCCATGTCTTTTGAAAAAGAAAACAAAAAGTTGTAAATAGAAGACAGGACTGAAAATTAGAATGATAAATTGAAAAATAATGTGATTGAACTTTTTTCTGAAAATACAGTTAAATTTGCTGCCATTCTTTAGGCTGCAGCACTATGAAGAGTGATTTTATTTAGGAGAAGAAATGCTAGGAAATTTTTTGCTCTGCATTCCTATTTGTTTCCTGGCATCTTCTGATGATGTTTTTCCTCTATTTTTTCCGTTATTATTTGCTAAATATATTATGACATTTTATTTACCTTGGTCGAGAGCTTTGAGACCTCTGTGTGGCTTCCCCATTCTAGCAATTTCACAAATAAATCACCGATCATTGTGTTGAAATACCACAGTTTGCGTGAAGACAGAATAATTTTTTATGTAGAAGAAGCAGGTTTATACTGGGAAGTTGGATTACTGCATCTGTAGGTATGAGTACAGAATACACCCGCTCGTATCTTTCTTTTTAATTAGCACCAAGTAGTTTTTATTAAAGCAATGTGTTACAGAGGAGTTTTGGAAGTACATTGGTAGAATCTGTATTATTCAATAAGGCATTTCATTTTATGGACATATGTTTTTTCTGCATGTGTAAAATTAGGATATGTTGTTAGTCTTTTGTTAATTTCCAGATAATTAAACATTATTATCTATTTACCAATGAATAGATGTGATCTGTTTACAATATCAGAGATGTATATAAAGCACCCAGCTATAGTTGAAGCTCTAATTAAAATACATCATTGTTTGTCATGGTTTTAAGGCGAAAATTAAAAAGCGTTGCCAAATTAATCTTCAATCAAGAGTTCATTAATTAGCTAACCTTCTGTAAATGGGCTGCAGTTTGATGACAGCTCACTAAAGGACCATTTAAATGAATTTCTGATTGTATCAATCAGACAGGGGAAAAGAATTAGATTTGCGGCTCTTTTGCAGTAGCTCCTGCAAACATTTTCCCAGCATTTAATGCACACAATGGATGTTAAACTATTTTAAAGTGATGAATCCTTTTTATTACTGTCCCAAACTCTCTTACTTCTTGCTGTATATCAAGAGGAAATGTATAAGGCTGCCAAGGTTTCATGATCCTGAACAGAATATTGCAGAGGAATATGCTTTATAACATAGTAATAAGCAGTTGCTTGAAATAACATCATAACTTTCCATGAGAAAAGCGTTTTGAACAAATTATTGATTATATAATAGTCTTTAGTAAAATTTACTTTGCGTCTGTCATGAATTTTAAAATATGAGGGCTTAAGTGGTCAGGTACTTCAGTTGCTTTTGTGCTGGCAACATAAAATTTCTGTACCTCTAGACTATCTGGAAATGTCTGCCATGAAAGTGACAAATTAAAGATGCTAGTGCTAGATAAGGGTATATTTCTGTGCTACTTCAGTGCACGTAGTATCTATCTAGACCTATCACGAGGGTGAAAAAAGAACTTTAGAATAGGCTGTAGAAGTTAATACGTGATTTGACAACTTCTTTTGTGGTATATAGGTGGGACTGGTTTGGTTGGATTTTTTTTTTTTTTCATATATTTAGTCTGTATGTATGCCTTTTGTGGTTCTGTGTGAACATGTGTTTTATGAAAAGTACGGTCAAAATAACAGTCTCTATTTACTCTTGCCAAAAGTTCTCCTTCTAAACTCTGCATAAACACACATTTAGTTAACATTTGGGTTGGTTATCATCTTAGTGAAATAAAATGGTTTGGTTTTTTGGGGAGGATGGGTGCAGCGTTTTAGTCATTAGGTTCATAAACTCAAAGATCTTTGAAACAAAAGTGCTAATTAAGACCAAGAAAGATTGAGTGTCAAAGCACTAAGTGACATATTGCATTTCATGACATTTCAAGCATCTACAAATTGAAAACCCATAGTGATTTTTTTCACCTATAGAAGTATTTCCATTTGCTCAGTATTACATACATTGATATTATTAACTAGTTATCTGTAATTGATGTAATATTCTCAGGTATTATAAAATACCTCCCTATCCTGTTTAGAAGTATGTTAAAATACAACTTAAGCTGAATTGCTGTTTTTCTGACCGGTGGAGAATTGTTATGATCTGCCATGAAACAATAACCTTGTCCAGCGCTGCTACATCTGCTAAGACTATCCTGCCAATTAAACCAAAGAGCTGGTGTGGGGAGGGGGGTTTCATACTCAAGGTGTTTATATGCAACATTTTATTCAGATACAGTAATCTAGTGTGAAGGAAAATCAGGGTGGGTTTTTTTTTGTTTCCTGTGTGCTGATTTGCATATGCATGTCAAATGGTATTTTTATGGTATTGAGAAAAACAAAATGACCTTTACTCAAGTTCTTAATAGTGGAAGGTTCTTATGTTCTGAATTTTCAGGTGGTGGGGGGAAGAGCCTAGAAGAGCAAGCATTTGCTGATTACGCCACTGATGCTCACAAGAGTCTGATACAGTCTAATACACTAGAACTCTCTATGCCTTCCTGTTATAATTGCATCTCTGCTCAAGGCTACTATAGTTAGGCTACATTAAATCTCATTGTCAGTCAGGCTGCATAAGTCTCAGGAAGCTCACAGGCTGGAGCTGGGCAATGTGATCTTCCTCAAGAGCAACGTCTCTCACTGCTACTTGCTTGTCTTCTCGCAGACTGCTACATTACTATGTACATAATGGACACCCCTTACATAAATTATGTAACTTGATTTCTCCCCCTGTCTGACAGACACGATTTGCTTAAAAATAAATATGAGCCTGGCAATCTAGGTTGCCCATTCTCCTTTTAGCTAACTGCACATGTTCTTTATCGTATTGAACTAAAATGAAAAACAAAAACTCTCTACTTCAGTTATCATCCAGCACTGGGTTCACATGTTGGAGGTGGGTCATGTATACTTCCCATGTATGATAAAATATAGGAGCTTTCAGCAGGGCTTCTATCAAAATAATTATCCCAGCAATTATCGGGGCTATTCAGCTAACTTTTGCGTGTGATGGTGTTTCTGTGCTTTTGTGTTCGTCAACCTTACTGCTTAGTTCTCTTAGGAACTATTAGACTGACAGTTTTCAAATTGTGCAGAAAAGACAAAGGAAGAGAAAAAGGCTTTTTATAGAAAATTGTGCCTTTATTACAGGTAGTTAATAAGCATTAATATCGTAAAAAATCAATGGGTTAAATGCAGTTGTATGATTTTAACTGGTGCAAAAATTTTGATCCTGTGCGGGTGTCCTGCATTTTCAGGAGGTTGTCTTTAAGAGTCTCAACACTGCAGTTCTTTTTCTCCCAAATGCAATGCTCTGTATAGAGCATTGACAGAGGAAAGGACAAGTAAACCACGATGTGCTGTGCTTGTTTGAATATTGTAAAAAGATTTTTGATCCTTTAGCTTGATACAAACACGAGCATAAATTAACTGTTCCTGAAGCATGCACCTCAGGATAATTTTGTGATTCAAATTATTATTATCATTATTGTTATTATTATTACTATTATTATTATTATTACTATTATTATTATTATTACTATTATTATTAATTTAGTTGCCTTTTGGCTTCTGTAGATATATATCAAATTAGGTGTTTTAATTTTGGGGTCTTCAGAGTTCTGTGTTGCATAGGCTTCAGGCACTAGTATCTACTCCGTTTGTACGGACAGAAGAATTCATACTAATGATTGTATACTTTTAAAAAGGCAAAACCTGATTTATTTTGTGTGCAGATTTCTGTTGTTCTCTGTCTTCTTCTAAGATACTGTTTACATTCTAAGAATGTTGGCTTTGTCAAGAGATAACATTTGTGTTATGCAAAGGAAAACTGTATACAAGAAAAAGCAGTCTTTTATTAAGAAGTTTGCTTTTTTTGTTGTGGCAGTTTTCTTTTAGTACATCATGGGTGGGGAGAGAAGGACAGTTCATAGGTGGGAAACTCTACTAATGCATCTATATTTAGTGGTTGTATCCTTCTTCCCAGTTACTGGCAAAGCGTTGAGAAAAGTAAACCATGTGCTTTTGTACTGTCATATTTGATTTGGACTATATTCTCACTGTTGTTTGAAGCTAACATGAAACGCAGTGTCTGCATGACCCATTTTAGCAGCCCATTATCATAATTTCACTGTCATATGGCCACTGAGTTAATGTACTTACAAATGACAGAGAAAGTGTGTTACATGACCTTAGGGTTTTCAAAAATTAAATGACGTAGGAGGTCGTATTTCAAAGAATTGTTAAAGATTAGGGTTCTGGGCAGTTGGCTTTTGGCTTTTTTCTTCTACTCACCTTAAATTATCATAGCATGTACCAAGAAGGTACCTTCATTTCTTGATAGACAAAAATACTAAAATTTTAACTTTTTTCAAGCTCTGCATTTTAGTTATTAGCCTAATAATTTTGAGTAATGTTAAGAGCTGAATGCAGTCTTTTTTAATTATTTTAGGGGTTTTTTTCATTGTAAATAAATAATATTCTTGGTATAATATAAGTTAAATTGTCTCTCGTACTTTATCTTATTTTGCCAGGTGTGTTTTTTTATTTGTTTGTTTTGTTGGCTATTTAAAGAAATTACTTTGAATGTATGAAGCAAAGCAAGTATGTTTCCTGGATTTGCTGCAATGGAGCTATCTTCTGGTTGATCATGTGATGTGGTAGTACTGGGAATAATTTTTGTTTGAAAAATAACCTTTTAAACAAATGGCTTTCTTAATTTGAGTATAAACCAGATCTGAATGTGTTTCTTAATTTAAGCAAGTGACATTGGCATTTTATCAGAGCCCAGTGTCCCCACACTTCCCAAATTTTATGGTGTCATGAACCTACATTGCTAAAACCCACCATAGTGAGTGATTGATGTTTCTTTCATCACAGAAGGGGTTACATTGAGGGTAAACCACAATGGCTATGATATATATTCAGTAAGTGAGGAAATGGCAGGAGAAACCACAAACATGTAGTCCAAGTGGCATATCCTCACCTTTTCCTCATCAAGTTTGGTATTGAAACCAACTGCCTTATCTTTCCTTTACCCTTGTGAAGTTGGGAAATCCTGTAGGCAGCACGCTGCAGTAAAGGCCTCTCCAAGGCTCTCCTGCTGGAACCAGAGTTTGCACAAACAAGTATCTTTTTTCCCCCCTAGAATTAGACAGAGGTTTGTCTTATTGTAAGAAACCCAACCAAGTGAACAAACAAAACTCCTAGCCTTTGTTGTGACTAATATATTCTTTGAAAGTGAAACTGTGTGACAAGCAGAAGGAATCCCGTAATTTAATATAAGGACTTATTTGGCAATGCTAGAGGCATAAAGTGGGACAAGGGTCTCTCGAAGCTGCATCTCCTTTACCACCCACAGGCCAAGTAATCTGTGACTCTTGAGTCAGGTTTGCTCATCTGGGCTTGCTCAGGTAACCTGTGGTATGTTACAGAGTTCTCATGGGGTTCAGTGGTTGAGTTGTGTGTTGAGCATCATTTTCACTTGGAAACCTTGTCCAGGCAGAAGCTGCCTTTACATAAGTGGAAATTTTGTCTCAGCAAGAACTGTAGAAGGAATCAATATTCTTCACTCAACCAGTGTTAGAAACAGTCCAGCCTCTGACCTCATTGACACAAACAGGGATTTTTTAATTACGAATTTTTGAGAAAGCTCCCAGATGTTATCATAACAGATAATAATACATCTTGAATTGAAGATAAAATGTGATTGCCATGCGTGTCTACAAATTACTGCCTTAAATAAATTTTGGAGCTCCAGACAACCATCTTTAAACTATTATATTCTGGTTTTCTACCTATATAATTTCATAGCAAAGCTAAGTAATAATGTAACAATAGAGAAAACAATAATACCAGAATTTATTTGCTGAATTTAACATTGTAAAATTGCTTTGTTGCTTGGTTTTCTGTGGCACTAAGGGACTGTTCTCATTTTACACCCAGGCAATCCCATTGATTTCAAATACAATCTAAAGGGGTTGTGTGCTTATAATAGAGGGCAGAATTTGACTTTCATTGCTGGGTGTAAATGCTGGCAGAATTTAACTTTAAGGTCTCAATCCTGCAGGAAACCCCTAAGCACAGCTCTGTTCATTAAAGAACTTAGCCACGCTTTTAACCTTAAATAAGATTCTTCTGCTTGTGCTGTGTTTTGCAGGGCGCTTAGGCACACACTTACATTTCACTAATGTCAGGGCACCAAAGCACGTTGTGGCAGGATGTGAGCACAGCCTCAGGGACAGGAGGTGCTTCGACAACTTCAAAAGTGTGAGCCCCGTGGTGGGTGTACCTGTCTAGGGCGTGGTGGGACCTCCAGCCTTCATGTGCCTTGTCCCTGCTGGGCTGTGCTCCCTCAGCAGTTGGCAGAGCTCACTTGTGCTGCTTCCTGTTTCCATGCATTGCCTGCTCTTTCTCCTTGGTTCCCAGCTTTTGAAAATCCAGTTGCTGCTGCTTTTGCAACTGCTGTGAATTCAGGTGGTGTTTGGTTGCTCTCGCTTTAAATTTTTGTGTA